>NC_080043.1:75160448-75164038 GCF_012489685.1 Lotus japonicus
TCAGAACCAGATCTGCCTTCAGACCTTCTGAAGAGACCTTGCTCAGTCTGAAAGGATTGGTGTCCTTAATTGAACCCAAGTCCATAGATGAAGCTCTTCAGGACAAGGATTGGATTCTGCCATGGAAGAGAATTGAATCAATTCTCCAAGAACGATGTTTGGAGCTTAGTAAAGAAGCCTGAGAGTGTCCATGTTATTGGAACGAAATGGGTATTCAGAAACAAGCTAAATGAGAAAGGAGATGTAGTCAGAAAACAAGGCAAGGCTAGTTGCTCAAGGCTACAGCCAGCAGGAAGGAATAGACTACACTGAAACATTTGCTCCAGTAGCAAGACTGGAGGCAATCAGACTATTGATTCTTTCTCAGTAAATCACAACATAGTTCTACATCAGATGGACGTAAAGAGTGCCTTCCTAAATGGCTTATATCTCAGAGGAAGTCTATGTTCATCAACCCCCAGGTTTTGAAGATGAAAAGAAACCAGACCATGTGTTCAAATTGAAGAAAAATCACTCTACGGTCTGAAGCAAGCTCCCAGAGCATGGTATGAGAGACTTAGCTCATTCCTTCTGGAGAATGAGTTTGTAAGGGTAAAGTAGATACAACTCTTTTTTGCAAGACTTATAAAGATGATATCTTAATTGTGCAAATTTATGTTGATGATATTATATTTGGTTCTGCTAATCAATCTCTATGCAAAGAATTTTCTGAGATGATGCAGGCTGAATTTGAGATGAGTATGATGGGAGAATTAAAGTACTTTCTGGGAATACAAGTTGATCAAACACCAGAAGGAACATATATCCATCAGAGCAAGTACACTAAAGAACTTCTGAAGAAGTTCAATATGCTGGAATCTACAGTGGCCAAGACTCCAATGCATCCAACATGCATTCTGGAAAAAGAAGATATAAGTGGTAAAGTATGTCAGAAGCTCTACCGTGGCATGATAGGTTCACTTCTGTACTTAACTGCATCGAGGCCAGACATATTATTTAGTGTTCATTTTATGTGCTCGTTTCCAATCAGATCCAAGGGAAACCCACTTAACTGCTGTTAAGAGGATCCTAAGGTATCTGAAAGGCACCACTAACCTTGGCTTGATGTATAAGAAAACATCAGAGTATAAGCTTTCAGGTTATTGTGATGCTGATTATGCTGGAGATAGAACAGAGAGAAAAAGTACTTCTGGAAATTGTCAATTTCTGGGAAGCAATCTAGTCTCATGGGCAAGCAAGAGGCAATCAACCATTGCTCTATCAACTGCAGAGGCAGAATATATCTCAGCAGCAATATGCAGCACTCAGATGCTCTGGATGAAACATCAGCTGGAGGATTATCAGATCCTTGAGAGCAATATCCCAATCTATTGTGATAACACTGCTGCAATTTCGTTGAGAAAGAATCCTATCTTGCATTCAAGGGCAAAGCACATTGAGGTAAAGTATCACTTCATTATTAGAGATTATGTGCAGAAGGGCGTACTTCTTCTGAAGTTTTGTTGATACTGACCATCAATGGGCAGATATCTTTACAAAGCCCTTAGCTGAAGATAGATTTAATTTTATTCTGAAAAATCTAAACATGGACTTTTGTCCAGAGTGAAGATAGATCAGAACCTCTGACTATGATACTTCTTGATCAGAAGATGTCTAGTCCAGAAGGTAACTCAATCAGAGTGTGTGTGCCCACTGGTACTGACTCTGAAGCTGAGACAACAACACGTGCGTCAGAATTTCTGAAGCATAGTTCCTTGTGCCCGTGTGACAGTCTGTTGTGATTACGTGTAGATATGCTTATCTCCTGTGTGTGATTGTGTATTTTACTGTTACTGTCTATCTTTAATTTTCAACCGTTGATCTTAAAGTGCTTTTTGAATCAACAACGGTTATTTGAAAAACCACTATACACACACGTTCTCTCTCACTTCCGGTTTTCACTCTCGCACTCCCTGCTTTTCAAAACTGCCTCCTTCGTGATTTCTCTCTCGATCTCTCTTCATCCTTCAACTTCATCTTCTACCTCAAACCTTCAACCTCTTCAAAATGGTGAGACAAACCAGAAGATCTACTGCAGATGCACCTCAGTTCCCTCACATGGTAGTCGGTTTGGCAACGGGTCAACGGGGCTCTGAGAACCCAGCACAAGAACAAGCTCAAGCTCAAGAGGAGATTGTTCCTATTGCAGAACGGGGCTGTGCCGTTCACTGTGTATTTCCTCCTGAGGAACTCCAAGTCCTGGCAGAATGGAGATTCAACCCGACAACTTGGCTGCAAATGGGTTTGATCTCCGTCCTGAAGTCCAAGCTCAAGGTTGGGGAAACTACTTCAATCGACTTCGAGGACCGGTGTATGAGAAGCTAGTAAAGGAATTCTGGAAGCACGCTGATTGTGATGACACTCAGGTGGTCTCTTACATACTGGGTAGGAAGATCATCATCACGGAGAAGTCATTCGTGAATCTGCTAGGTGCAGAAACTGCTCATGGGTATCGGTTCTCACTGACGGAATCGAAGCTGAAACCCAGAACCAAGGACATCGTCAACACAGGCCCTGTACACCACCTTCAAACCGGGCAAGACGAGCTACAAAGTGATGGACCTTCAACCCAAACTCAGGGTCTGGCACAAGATCCTGCTCAACTGCATCAATCAACGACCAAAGGGCAGTTCTCCAGACTACATCAACTTCAATCAGAAGGCGATGCTGTTCTTCATTCAAGACAAGGAGAAGATCTGCCTTCCCTACTTCCTGTTCTCCTATTTGAAGGAATGCATCCGGAAGTCTCGCACCACCTCCTCCATCAAGTCAGCCATCAAATATATCCCTTTTGGGAGGCTGATCTCAGACTTTCTCATTGAAAGCAACTTGGTGCAAGATTTGATCAATGCTGGTTGCACAGAGGACTTGAGCACAATTGTTAGCGATGTCTTCACTGCCAACTCTCTGAAGAAGATGGGTTTGGTCCAGAAGAAGATTGCTCCTGCTCATGAGGACACATCTTCTGAGATCAGAGGAAGAAGAATGCCTCTGAATGACTACCCTCTGTGGACTCAAGCAGACCATCCTGAAGCCATCAGATGCTATGTTGAAGACCTCAGGGCTCAAGGATTCGAGATTGACCTTGATGATTTCGTCAGCAGACTTCCACCAGCTCCAGAGTTTCCTTCTCCTCCCAAGAAGAAAACCAAGAGGAAGATGGTTCTGAACGAATCCTCAGAGGAATCTGATGTCCCTCTGGTCAAGAAGGCGAAGAGCAAGCCTGATGATGATGATGGTGATGATAGTGAGGATGGTCCTCCAAAGAAGAAGCAGAAGAAAGTCAGAATTGTGGTGAAGCCTACTCGGGTGGAACCAGCTGCTGCAGAGGTCAGAAGGACTGAACCTCCTGCCAGAGTGACTCGATCATCAGCACATACAAGTAAGCCTGCACTTACCTCTGATGATGATTTGAATTTATTTGATGCACTCCCAATTTCTGCCTTACTCCAACACTCTTCAAATCCCCTCACTCCTATTCATGAATCCCAGCCAGCCCCACAAACCACCTCTCCACCACATTCCCCAAGATCTTCATTCTTTCAACCTCT
>NC_080043.1:75849849-75892349 GCF_012489685.1 Lotus japonicus
TTCTGGATCTTCAGAGTCTTCTACACCATCGGAACATCTGAACCTTCAGTGTTTCTTGGTTGTCAGAATTCTGGATCATCAGAGCTTCTAGCGACTGAGTCTCATCAGAGTTTGTATAGCTTTCTTCTGAAGCTTTTCCACTGTTCATACTGAACATGGTGAATGCGAAAGCGTTGCTTGGGTTACCTTTTACACAGTGCTTCTGATTTGTGTAAATTGAGTCAGGTCAGAGCCTGTAAGTAGCACACTCAGAAAAACACGTTAGAGTACCACAATTGTTCATATCAAAAGGGTTAACTTGTAATCATCAAAACATAGAGTTGTACTACTAGATCAAAACTTGATCTTACAATCTCCCCCTTTTTTGATGATGACAAAACTAAGATTTTTGATGAACAATTCTTAAACATTAAACTGAATTCACTCAGAGTTTAGAGATATAGAATAAGACTTATCCTGATGTGAATAGTTTATGTTGCTCATTCTGAATTCAAGTCACTGCTTGATTCTGAGCTTAGCTCCCCCTGAATCTAATACTTGATGAAAACGTTAGTAAAGTCTAGATTCTGAGCTAAATCATATAAGAGTTCAGAGTGAAAAGCTTATGACATAGATGAAAAACGAATAATCAGAGCGCATAAGTGATCAGAGTCATGGACAAGGTATCAGAGTCTTGGGTATCAGAGTCAACTTAGAATCACTTCAGAAGAAGTGAAATGTATTCCTTGTATTTGCCCAGTGACACATCTATGGTCATGAAGGTGGAACTCTTAAAATCTCCAAAAGAAAAATAAGTCACACTAACACATCTTACATCAAAAACTGGGTTTACTCCCCCTTTTTGTCATAAGCAAAAAGTGTGGGGTGTGAAAAACTTAGCTTGAAGTACAAGGTACTCCCCCTTAGAGAAGGTCTAAGTTGAAAGAAAATGAAGACGATGTAAGAATCAGAGTGAGGCGATAATAAATAGAAGAGTTAATGCAAGGGATGAACGTTTACCACCGGTCAAGTGAGGAAATAGAAGGGTCAGTTACCAAGTACTTAACCTCGAGAAACTGTAAGAGCATTAACTTTCAGAGAGAAAGTGAAGCCTATAAAAACGTTGGAGAGAAAGGTAAGCTTCACACCTCGAATAATATTCAGAAAAAAATGGCATCATACAGAATGGCATTAGAAGAGCTCAGAAGGAAGGCGTTTGAGGAAGATATGTTCCTCAATATTAGGCATCCCGATGGTACAAAGACCATACAAGAGCTGACGAAGACACTGCTTGAAGAAGATCTTGGTCCAGAGATGGAGAAAGATCTGAAGGAGTTCCTCTGCTTCGTGGAAGAGATTCAGGAGCTTTGCCAGCGGGAGCTGAATCTGCTGGAAGAGAAGGAGACTGTGGAAAAGAGACTTAAGACGACAGAAGATAGTCTAGAAAAAGATGATCTGAGCATCAAACTTGGCAACATAGAGTATGCATTGGATCGTCTGGAGAAGGAAAGAGTGGAGCAGCGCCAAGAATGCAGAAGAATGAGGAAGGATCCTCCATTCTAGATATAGGGAATAATGTATGATGGAAAGAATTATGATGTAAACATAGAACACTTATGAATAAAACAGGTTTTGCAAACATATGTGCCACAAATATATATAGATATATGCATATAGAATCACAAATGAACAAATTAAAGTAAGTAAATACGCAGAGTTGAAATAAAACAACGTTAAATAAAAAGGAAAAGGAAGAAAAAGAAGAGATCCTAAAAACTAAGATTTGTCAGTACGGCGCAGAAGTTCCATCATCATGTGCTTCATCTCAATCAGCATGGATTCATGAGTGTCAAGACGTTGTTCCATGATGTCGAGTCTGGATGAGCTTGTCGGAGTAGAGCTTGAAGGAACGTTCTGAGCAGCTTGAGGTTCTGGAATGGAAGCAGAAGCAGCAGGAGTAAACAGAACTGGTGCAAGTCGCTCTGCCTCAGCCTCAGCTTCAAGACGTTCTGCCTCAAGTCTGGCTTGTTCAGCCTGAGCTGCTGCTTGACGGGCAGCTTCTTCTTCTTGTTCTTTCTGTCTCTTGGCTTCTTCAATGGCTTCAAGAAGCTTGGTTCTCTGTTCGAGTTCATGAAGAGCCACCCTCCTAGCAAACCTTTGCTTTGCAGCCTCAATGCTCTGACTTCCCTCTGCATGCAGGAGCTGCAGCATAACGGGAAACTGAGCCACCAGCCAAGTGCTCAAATCGTTCCACTCATCAGCCACATTTTCAGCATTCTCACTGAGGTCAGTCTGACCGTGCACATTGCGGAGCCTCAAGGAGGCTTCATGATTGAAAATATTGATGCACTCAGAGAGAGATGTGGGTTGAAGGTGAGTGTAGGGAATGATGGAGAGGTTGGGTGCAGGAGAGGCTGGGTGATTGCTGCTATGAGCTTCAGAGGCACCTTGTGGAGAACCAATGTTAATTATGGGAGCATTGGGTTCAGAGGTTCCACGGTGAGGGTCTGAAGTTTCAACCAGAGGGTGAGGTGATCTAACCGAGGATTGGTTAGATACTGATTGTTCAGGTTCAGGGTCTGGTTGAATTGGCTCTTGTTGGTCAGGGACAGGGTGAGCCTGTTGGACTAAGGGGTCTGCCTCTTGGATAGGATTGGCCAAGATAGGTTCATCTGGGTCAACTAGACGTTCAGGTCTAGGGCCAGGATATTGCCTAGGGCTTGGACAGGTAAGGTAATATTCTTCCAAGGCAGATACCTTCTCTTTCCTAACCTCCATGAATTTTCTAAGTGATTCAGAGGTATTGGAGGGAGGAGAGTCAAAGACATTGAAGGGGAAGGATACAGGTGTGAAGGCTGATGAAGAGTCTGTATCCGTGGTTCTGACAGCAGGACGTGCTGATGCTCTGGGAGCAGAGTGATCAGACGTTCTGGGTTGTGGATCTGTTGGTTTGGGTTCTGGTTGATTGGGGATGATGGGTTCAGAAGGTAATGGGTCGTATGGAATGGTAAGGAGAGAGGTTGGATCTTCTGACCTAGAGGGTTGGTTCTGAAGCAAATTCCAGAGTGGTGCTTCAGTAGGAGAAGGTTGAAAGAATGAAGATCTTGGGGAATGTGGTGGAGAGGTGGTTTGTGCGGCTGGCTGGGATTCATGAATAGGAGTGAGGGGATTTGAAGAGTGTTGGAGTAAGGCAGAAATTGGGAGTGCATCAAATAAATTCAAATCATCATCAGAGGTAAGTGCAGGCTTACTTGTATGTGCTGATGATCGAGTCACTCTGGCAGGAGGTTCAGTCCTTCTGACCTCTGCAGCAGCTGGTTCCACCCGAGTAGGCTTCACCACAATTCTGACTTTCTTCTGCTTCTTCTTTGGAGGACCATCCTCACTATCATCACCATCATCATCATCAGGCTTGCTCTTTGCCTTCTTGACCAGAGGGACATCAGATTCCTCTGAGGATTCGTCCAGAACCATCTTCCTCTTGGTTTTCTTCTTGGGAGGAGAAGGAAACTCTGGAGCTGGTGGAAGTCTGCTGACGAAATCATCAAGGTCAATCTCGAATCCTTGAGCCCTGAGGTCTTCAACATAGCATCTGATGGCTTCAGGATGGTCTGCTTGAGTCCACAGAGGGTAGTCATTCAGAGGCATTCTTCTTCCTCTGATCTCAGAAGATGTGTCCTCATGAGCAGGAGCAATCTTCTTCTGGACCAAACCCATCTTCTTCAGAGAGTTGGCAGTGAAGACATCGCTAACAATTGTGCTCAAGTCCTCTGTGCAACCAGCATTGATCAAATCTTGCACCAAGTTGCTTTCAATGAGAAAGTCTGAGATCAGCCTCCCAAAAGGGATATATTTGATGGCTGACTTGATGGAGGAGGTGGTGCGAGACTTCCGGATGCATTCCTTCAAATAGGAGAACAGGAAGTAGGGAAGGCAGATCTTCTCCTTGTCTTGAATGAAGAACAGCATCGCCTTCTGATTGAAGTTGATGTAGTCTGGAGAACTGCCCTTTGGTCGTTGATTTATGCAGTTGAGCAGGATCTTGTGCCAGACCCTGAGTTTGGGTTGAAGGTCCATCACTTTGTAGCTCGTCTTGCCCGGTTTGAAGGTGGTGTACAGGGCCTTGTTGACGATGTCCTTGGTTCTGGGTTTCAGCTTCGATTCCGTCAGTGAGAACCGATACCCATGAGCAGTTTCTGCACCTAGCAGATTCACGAATGACTTCTCCGTGATGATGATCTTCCTACCCAGTATGTAAGAAACCACCTGAGTGTCATCACAATCAGCGTGCTTCCAGAATTCCTTTACTAGCTTCTCATACACCGGTCCTCGAAGTCGATTGAAGTAGTTTCCCCAACCTTGAGCTTGGACTTCAGGACGGAGATCAAACCCATTTGCAGCCAAGTTGTCGAGGTTGAATCTCCATTCTGCCAGGACTTGGAGTTCCTCAGGAGGAAATACACAGTGAACGGCACAGCCCCGTTCTGCAATAGGAACAATCTCCTCTTGAGCTTGAGCTTGTTCTTGTGCTGGGTTCTCAGAGCCCCGTTGACCCGTTGCCAAACCGACTACCATGTGAGGGAACTGAGGTGCATCTGCAGTAGATCTTCTGGTTTGTCTCACCATTTTGAAGAGGTTGAAGGTTTGAGGTAGAAGATGAAGTTTGAAGGATGAAGAGAGATCGAGAGAGAAATCACGAAGGAGGCGGTTTTGAAAAGCAGGGAGTGCGAGAGTGAAAACCGGAAGTGAGAGAGAACGTGTGTGTATAGTGGGTTTTATCAAATAACCGTTGGTGATTCAAAAAGCACTTTAAGATCAACGGTTGAAAATTAAAGATAGACAGTAACAGTAAAATACACAATCACACACAGAAGATAAGCATATCTACACGCAATCACAACAGACTGTCACACGGGCACAAGGAACTATGCATCAGAAGTTCTGACGCACGTGTTGTTGTCTCAGCTTCAGAGTCAGTACCAGTGGGCACACACACTCTGATTGAGTTACCTTCTGGACTAGACATCTTCTGATCAAGAAGTATCATAGTCAGAGGTTCTGATCTATCTTCACTCTGGACAAAAGTCCATGTTTAGATTTTTCAGAATAAAATTAAATCTATCTTCAGCTAAGGGCTTTGTAAAGATATCTGCCCATTGATGGTCAGTATCAACAAACTTCAGAAGAAGTACGCCCTTTTGCACATAATCTCTAATGAAGTGATACTTTACCTCAATGTGCTTTGCCCTTGAATGCAAGATAGGATTCTTGCTCAACGAAATTGCAGCAGTGTTATCACAGTAGATTGGGATATTGCTCTCAAGGATCTGATAATCCTCCAGCTGATGTTTCATCCAGAGCATCTGAGTGCTGCATATTGCTGCTGAGATATATTCTGCCTCTGCAGTTGATAGAGCAATGGTTGATTGCCTCTTGCTTGCCCATGAGACTAGATTGCTTCCCAGAAATTGACAATTTCCAGAAGTACTTTTTCTCTCTGTTCTATCTCCAGCATAATCAGCATCACAATAACCTGAAAGCTTATACTCTGATGTTTTCTTATACATCAAGCCAAGGTTAGTGGTGCCTTTCAGATACCTTAGGATCCTCTTAACAGCAGTTAAGTGGGTTTCCCTTGGATCTGATTGGAAACGAGCACATAAATGAACACTAAATAATATGTCTGGCCTAGATGCAGTTAAGTACAGAAGTGAACCTATCATGCCACGATAGAGCTTCTGACATACTTTACCACTTATATCTTCTTTTTCCAGAATGCATGTTGGATGCATTGGAGTCTTGGCCACTGTAGATTCCAGCATATTGAACTTCTTCAGAAGTTCTTTAGTGTACTTGCTCTGATGGATATATGTTCCTTCTGGTGTTTGATCAACTTGTATTCCCAGAAAGTATTTTAATTCTCCCATCATACTCATCTCAAATTCAGCCTGCATCATCTCAGAAAATTCTTTGCATAGAGATTGATTAGCAGAACCGAATATAATATCATCAACATAAATTTGCACAATTAAGATATCATCTTTATAAGTCTTGCAAAAGAGAGTTGTATCTACTTTACCCCTTACAAACTCATTCTCCAGAAGGAATGAGCTAAGTCTCTCATACCATGCTCTGGGAGCTTGCTTCAGACCGTAGAGTGATTTCTTCAATTTGAACACATGGTCTGGTTTCTTTTCATCTTCAAAACCTGGGGGTTGATGAACATAGACTTCCTCTGAGATATAACCATTTAGGAAGGCACTCTTTACGTCCATCTGATGTAGAACTATGTTGTGATTTACTGAGAAAGAAATCAATAGTCTGATTGCCTCCAGTCTTGCTACTGGAGCAAATGTTTCAGTGTAGTCTATTCCTTCCTGCTGGCTGTAGCCTTGAGCAACTAGCCTTGCCTTGTTTCTGACTACATCTCCTTTCTCATTTAGCTTGTTTCTGAATACCCATTTCGTTCCAATAACATGGACATTCTCAGGCTTCTTCACTAAGCTCCAAACATCGTTCTTGGAGAATTGATTCAATTCTTCTTCCATGGCCAGAATCCAATCCTTGTCCTGAAGAGCTTCATCTATGGACTTGGGTTCAATTAAGGACACCAATCCTTTCAGACTCAGCAGGGTCTCTTCAGAGGGTCTGAAGGCGGATCTGGTTCTGACTGGTTCATCTTTGTTGCCCAGAATCAATTCCTTAGGATGAGCTGCAGTGATTCTGCTCTTCTTCAGAGTTTGTGAGTTAGAGGGACCAGCTTCTTCCTCTGGTTCATCTTCCTCTGGCTCAACTTCCTCTGGAGCTTTGCCTTTGTCAGAAACATTAATGCTTAAATCTGCAAACTTTTCAACTAGCTTTGACTGGTCAGAGTCAAGCTTATCATCAAATCTAACATGAATAGATTCTTCAATAGTCTTAGCATCAGTATTATAAAATCTAAAACCTTTAGATCTATCAGAATAACCAAGTAATAGACACTTAGAAGATTTAGCATCAAACTTATGCAATCTATCCTTAGTATTGAGAACATAACAAACACAGCCAAAAGGATGAAAATAAGAAATGTTGGGTTTTATGTTCTTCCACAATTCATAAGGAGTCTTATTCAGAATTGGTCTCACAGAGATTCTGTTCTGAATGTAACATGCTGTATTTACTGCCTCTGCCCAAAAGTGCTTAGCCATGCCAGTTTCTTGGAGCATGGTTCTAGCCATCTCCTGAAGAGTTCTGTTCTTCCTCTCAACAACACCATTTTGTTGAGGAGTTCTGGGACAAGAGAAATCATGTGTAATTCCATAGGAATCAAACAGACTCTCAAACTTGTCATTCTCAAACTCTCCACCATGGTCACTTCTGACACGCACAATTCTACAAGCCTTCTCGTTTTGCACTTGAGCAATGAAGGTAGAGAACACAGCATGAGACTCATCCTTGCGGGTTAGAAACTTTACCCATGTCCAGCGGCTATAGTCATCAACGATAACCATCCCATATCTCTTGCCACCTATAGACTCAGTTTTCACTGGTCCAAACAGGTCGATATGCAGAAGTTCTAACGGCCTTGAGGTTGAGACAACATTCTTTGCCTTGAAAGGGACTTTTGTGAATTTGCCTTTCTGACATGCTTCACAAAGAGCGTCTGAAGCGAACTTCAGATTGGGTAAGCCCCTGACAAGGTTTAGCTTGCTCAGCTGAGAAATCTTTCTCATACTGGCATGCCCTAACCGTCTATGCCATACCCACTGCTCTTCATTAACAGACAGAAGGCACTTCACATTCTGAGCCTCCAACTCAGATAATCTGATCTTATAAATGTTGTTCTTCCTCTTGCTGTTAAACAGAACAGAGCCATCGATCTGACTTACAGCCCGGCAGGACTTTTGATTGAATATAACATCATAACCCTTGTCAGCTAATTGACTTATAGACAATAAGTTATGTGTTAAGCCGTCTACCAATAAAACATTATCAATGCATGGACTACTATCTACACAAATAGTACCAGTACCAATAATTTTACCCTTTTCATTTCCTCCAAAGCCAACTTCGCCTCCAGGCTTAAGTTTCAGCTCTCGGAACATACGCTTTTCTCCCGTCATGTGACGCGAGCATCCACTGTCCAGATACCATGATTGGTGTTTCAGTGGAGCTATCAAGGATATCTGCAACATAGATAATCTTGTCCTTAGGTACCCACTTTCTGGGTCCTCTTTTGTTAGTTACCCCAAAGGTTCTGATCACCTTGGGTGTCTCAACATGATATTTTAAAGGAATGTTTGCATGATATTTAGTCATAGAGAAAGATCCCTTTTTAAGAGGGTTTTTAGCAACTTCAGCAGGTACAGGATCAGGCAATATGGTACCAGAGGGAACAAAGCATTCATACAAGGATTTAGCTTTAGACACAGAAGGCTCATTTCTAATTGGTTTAGAATAGCCAATGCCATGCATTCCATTTCTGCTTACACCATAGATCATTGAAGCCATTAAGCTTCTATCTACGCTTTTAGCCAGGAATCTTTGAAAAGATTTTTCATACTTAGATTCATGCTTACTATCAGAGGCATCGCAGGCAATAACTTCTTCTAACTTTGCAATTTGATTCTTAAGCACAGAGTTAGAATTAACTAAAGCATGATTATCATTTTTCAAATCAGAAATAATTTTCTCATGTTCAATAGAAGTTTCAGAGGCAGCAGAGAAATTCTTTTTCAACCTTTTATGCTTAGTCAAGAGAGAGTTATATTTATCCATAATTTCAGACAAAGCATCTTTAAGTTCAGAAGTTGAGAAAGAATCAAATACCTCATTTTCATCGTCAGAGTCTGGAACTCCTTCTGATTCTGAGTCAGAGTCAACAGCTTCCTTTGACTCTGCTCCTTTGTCTTTGACAATAGCCATGAGTCCTTGGACTTCACCATCAGAGTTAACATCCTCTGATTCTGATTCATCAAAAGTTACCATCAGACTTTTCTTTGGTTTGAAATGCTTCTTTGACTTTTCGTCCTTTGATGAACATTTGTATTTGCTCTGCCTGTGCTTCCAGATGCAGTTGAGCTTTCTGGATATCAGAGTCAGCTCATCTTCATCAGAATCTTCAGAGGCTTCTTCAGATTCTTCTGCTTCTGCTTGGAGAGCTTTTGACTTCTCAGATTTAGCCTTCTCAGAGCGCTTCAGCTCATGGCATTTCAGTATGCTGATGAGTTCTTCTAAACTCATATGCTCAACATCTCTTGTAAGCTCTATTGAAGTCACCAAGGGCATCCAGCTTTCAGGAAGACATCTGATGACCCTTATGACATGATCTTTAGTTGTGTAGCTCTTGTTGAGAGGTCGTATTCCAGCTACGAGCGACTGAAATCTGGAAAACATATCCTCAATGGATTCGTTAGGTTCCATGATGAAGGATTCATATTTCTGGATCAAGGACAGCGCCTTTGATTCTTTCACCTTCTTGTTTCCTTCATGTGTCATCTTTAAGGAATCAAGGATACACTTAGCGGAATCACGATCAGTAATTTTCTCATATTCTTCATATGAAATGGCACTTTGCAGAATAGCTCTTGATCTGTGATGATCTCTGAATTCCTTCTTTTGATCTTCACTCATCTTCACCCTTGGGATCTTTACACCATGTTCATCAACAGGAGGGGTGTAGCCATCAACAACAAAATCCCAGAGATCAGGATCAAAGCCAAGAAAGAAGCTTTTGATTCTATCTTTCCAGAAATCAAATCTCTGACCATCAAAGATAGGTGGTCTTGCACTGTATTGATATTTGCTTGTAGTAGTGGTGGAATCCATGAGTTTTTCACACTGGCCCGGATCTACTGAACACTGTTAAGTGTGGTAATCAGAACTTACGCTCTGATACCAATTGAAGGTGTGAAAAACGACTAGAAGGGGGGGGGTTGAATAGCGTTTTCAATATAAAAACTTTCCCCTTAAGATTTAAAGTAAATCTTTTCGGTTTCTCTAAGATAGATGGTGCAGCGGATAAAGATAGAGAGAAGAGAAAAGCACACAAGTATTTTATCCTGGTTCACTTGATAAATCCCTCAAGCTAATCCAGTCCACCCGTTAAGGTGATTTCTTCCTTCTTAGAATGAAGGCAATCCACTAATCAGATAATTGTTACAACTGCACTTGAAACCTACAAGTGACTAACAATACACTGACTTAGCTATCACTAAGATTCACTCTCTTAGTCTTCTCTAGGATCCGATCAACCTTGATCTCCTAAAGGAATCACCACTAAGATTCACTCTCTTAGTCTTCTTAAGGATACTGACCTACCCGGTCCCTTAAGGAAAATCAAACAACTGTTTGAGGTTGGTGTTTACAAAGGTTTGCTTCTGAATAAGCTGAGTGTAAACTAAAATAAATTACAAGATGAAAGAAAGCTTAGAATGTATCTTGCGCGTGTGTATTGCTTCTTGTATATTTTTTCTTCTAGCCGCTTCTTTCAATCTTCAGCCTCTATATATACTCCAAGGATTAGGGTTGAGCGTTGCATGGGAAATGCTACCGTTGGAGGGCAGTTCTGGAAAATCCAGCTTCTGCTGTGGCTGAGAACGTTAGGTAGGTCGTCAGGAAGGTACACTTGCTTTTGTACTTGGATAGCGACTTGACCTTTTAACCTAGGAGACTTCTGATCAGAGGAATGCTTCGTATTGGAACTTGTGAAGCCGGTTGATCAGAGTCAGAGGGATAGCACAGATCCTCTGACCATTGTATCTTCTGATTCTGAACTCAGAGGGAAGAACATGGCCTTCAGAGTTTCTTGCTTCTGGACTTCAGAGTTTCCACTATTCAGCTTCTGGATCTTCAGAGTCTTCTACACCATCGGAACATCTGAACCTTCAGTGTTTCTTGGTTGTCAGAACTTCTGGATCATCAGAGCTTCTAGCGACTGAGTCCTCATCAGAGTTTGTATAGCTTCAGATCTTCTGAAGCTTTTCCACTGTTCATACTGAACATGGTGAATGCGAAAGCGTTGCTTGGGTTACCCTTTATACACAGTGCTTCTGATTTGTGTGAAATTGAGTCAGGGTCAGAGCCTGTAAGTAGCACACTCAGAAAAACACGTTAGAGTACCACAATTGTTCATATCAAAAGGTTAACTTGTAATCATCAAAACATAGAGTTGTACTACTAGATCAAAACTTGATCTTACAGATAACATCTGGTGCACTGATCCGGATGCCTTGAAGGAGGAGGCCCAACAGTTTTTCACTAACCATTTCTCTGTGGATGTACAGGTCAGCAGGAATTACATTCTGAAGAACCAGACGCCTTCCATAGATATGGAGGATAGACTTGAGCTAGTGCAACCAGTGACGCTTGAGGAGGTTCGTCGTGCTGTCATGGGCATGCACTCTTTTAAAGCACCAGAAGCTGATGGTTTACAAGCTTTCTTCTTTAAGCAGTACTGGCATATCTTGGGACCCTGATCTACATCACATGGTTGCAGAGGCTTTCCGGATGGGGAGAGCGGACGCTAGCTTGTTGCAGACTTTGATTGTTCTGGTTCCGAAAGTGGACGATCCTTTCCGCTTCAAGGACCTGCGACCCATTAGCTTGTGCAACGTTGCTTACAAGGTCATCACTAAGGTATTGGTGATTAGGTTCAGACCTTTGTTGAGAAACCTTGTTGGTCCCCTCCAAGGTAGCTTCATTCCAGGCAGGGGCACCAAGGACAACATAATTCTTGCCCAGGAGGTGATGCATACCCTCCATACACACAAGAAGGGGGTGGCCTAATAGCCCTCAAGATCGACTTGGAGAAAGCCTATGACAGGGTGAGTTGGGATTTTCTTCGCGCCACATTCCATGACTTTGGCTTTCCCCCTTCGATTGTTGAATTGATTATGTGGGGAGTCCAGGAGGCGAGCATCTCTATCCTTTGGAACGGCTCCAAACTACCTGCTTTCCGACCACAGTGAGGCCTTGCCAAGGTGATCCCCTATCTCCCTATCTTTTTTTCTTGGGCATGGAGCGCCTGGCGATTCAGATTCAGAGGTTAGTGGACGAGGGTGCTTGGAAACCGATTAGAATTACAAAAGAGGGGATTGGGATCTCTCACCTATTCTTTCCGGACGATGTTTTGCTTTTCACCCAGGCTAGGAAGGAACAAATGTTGATTGTAGCGAAGACCCTAAATGAATTCTGCACTGTTTCAGGGATGAAGGTAAACCTAGAGAAGTCACGCATGTTTTGCTCAAATAATATTGATCAGCATGTTCTCTACAATCATGAGCATTAGTAGAGCGAGCAACTTGGGAAAATACCTTGGTCTTCCTCTCCTCAAAGGATGAGTTACAAGGGAGAATTATGCACCGATTATTGACAAGGTTAATTCTCGTCTTGCCTCTTGGAAACATAAGCAGGGAGGCTTTGTTTGGCTAAATATGTGCTCTCCTCCCTCCCAGTATATGCAATGCAAGCGCTTTGGATCCTTGAAGCGGTTTGTGAGTATATAGACAAAAGAATTCGGGCTTGCATTTGGGCGAAGGGTTGTCAATCTCGCGGCTTGAATTTAGTCCCATGGGGAGAGGTTAATCAGCGCAAGGAAGAGGGTGGCTTGGGTGTGCGGAGCTCGCGCCTTAACAATGTGGCATTACTTGGGAAATTAGTTGAGGAACTTGTTCATGACAGTGGTAAATTTTGGGTTACAACTTTGGCACATAAATACTTGCAACATGAGTCGGTCCTAGAGGGGAAGTACAAGCCAGGAGACTCTTATATCTGGAGAAGCATCGTGAGAGCTAAGAACAGTGTCACACAGGGATTCAAACCTCTAATGGGCAGCGGGGAATCCTCTCTATGGTATGACAATTGGTTGGGAACAGGGAAATTGTGTAACTGAGTTCCCTTTGTGCACATCTCGGACACTTTCTGTTTTTGATTTATGGCGCCATGGAGCTTGATATTTTAATGACTTATATACTGTTTTTCCTCAAGAAATCATCACTGAAATTTGCTCTGTGTGTGCCCTCTATTGCTACTGGTTGTGACTGCATCCGGTGGACAGAGACACCGGAGGGAAGGTACTCGATACATTTAGCGTATGAGCTTCTCTTGGAACATGATGAGGGAGCTTATCACCTTTTCTAGAAGCACATCTGGCGCAGCAAAGTACCGCAAAAAATTTGTTTCTTCCTGTGGCTAGTTGCAAAGGGTAGCCTTCTAACGAATTCAAAGCGGCAACATAACCACTTGTGTGCTTCAGCAGCTTGCCCTAGGTGTGGTGCTGAGGAGGAAGACTTGAATTGAAGGTATGAAAAACGGTAGAAAGGGGGGGGTTTGAATAACGTTTTCAGAATAAAACTTCCACCTTAAAGATTTTGGCAAATCTTTCGAGAACAAATAAAGTGCTTAAGATAAGAGATAGAAAAGCACACAAGGATTTTATTCTGGTTCACTTGATGAATCACTCAAGCTAATCCAGTCCACCCGTTAAGGTGATTTCTTCCTTCTTAGAATGAAGGCAATCCACTAATCAGGTACTTGTTACAACTGCACTTGAAACCTACAAAAGTCTAACAATACACTGACTTAGCTCACACTAAGATTCACTCTCTTAGTCTTCTCTAGGATCCGATCAAACTTGATCTCCTAAAGGTAACTAAACAACTGTTTAAGAAATAATGTTTACAAAGAATTTTCTTCTGAAAAGCTAATAGTAAACACAATGAATTCAAGATGAAAGAATGCTTAGAAGGTTTGAATATAGCTTGCGCGTGTGAGATCCTTCCAACCGCATCTTTCAATCTTCAGCCTCTATTTATACTCCAAGGATTAGGGTTTGAACGCTGCATGAGAATGCTACCGTTGGAGGGCAGTTCTGGAAATTCCAGCTTCTGCTGTGGCTGAGAATGTTAGGTAGGTCGTCAGGATAGTACATTTGCTTTTGTACTTTGGAAAGTGACTTGACCTTTAACCTAGTAGACTTCTGATCAGAGGAATGCTTCATGTTGGAACTTGTGAAGCTTGTTGATCAGAGTCAGAGGGAAGCAGGGATCCTCTGACCGTTGTACCTTCTGATTCTGAATTCAGAGGGGAGTACTTGGTCTTCAGAGCCATCTTGCTTCTGGACTTCAGAGTCTCCACTTTTCAGCTTCTGGATCTTCAGAGTCTTCTACACCATCAGAACATCTGAACCTTCAGAGTGTCTGGGTTGTCAGAACGTCTGGATCTTCAGAACTTCAAGTGACTGAGTCTATATCAGAGCTTGTATAACTTCAGATCTTCTGAAGCTTTTCTACTGTTCAGAGTGAACATAGATGTTGCGAAAGCGTTGCTTGGGTCACTTTTTAAGCACAGTGCTTCTGATTTGTGTGAGATAAAATTGAGGTCAGAGCCTGTAAATAGCACACTCAGAAAAACACGTTAGAGTACCATAATTGTTCATACTAAAATATTAACTTGTAATCATCAAAACATAGAGTTGTACTACTCGATCAAAACTTGATCTTACAATCTCCCCCTTTTTGATGATGACAAAACCGAGTATTTTGATGAACAATTCTTAAACAATAAACTGAATTCACTCAGAGTTTAGAGAAATAGAATTAGACTTATCCTGATGTGAATAGTTTAATTTGCTCATTCTGAATCTAAGTCACAGCTTGATTCTGAGCATAGCTCCCCCTGAATCTAAGACTTAATGAAAACGTTAGAAATGTCTAGATTCTGAGCTAAATAATATAAGAGTTCAGAGTGAAAATACATGACATAGATGAATTGAAATAATCAGAGCGCATAAGTATTCAGAGTCAACAATAAGTAGTATCAGAGTCAAATATAATCACTTCAGAAGAAGTGAAATTGAAATTCTGGTTCGTGCACAGGACAGATGTTGAACGCGATGTTGGGACAATCGGTTCGACAATTGCACAACAGTACATAAATTAAATCAATGAAAAAACACAGGGAATTGTTAACCCAGTTCGGTGCAACATCACCTACATCTGGAGGATACCAATCCAGGAGTCAATTCACTATCAAATAATAGCTCTCAGGTCACACGAAAGTCCCTCCTATACCTAAGTACTCCCCCTTAGTATAGAGCCTCTTCAATGTCTACCACTATTACATAAGTTAATCTAGCTTAGCCCTTCTCCTCTAAGCTATGAGGAAACTTCCCCTAACTCCTAATGATCACTGCCACAGTGACCGATCCCTTACAAGAGATTGAAAGATAGATCTCATGATCAAACAACAATTTGAAGAGATTACAACTCAACTAAACAAACCAACTCTAAGCCATATGATTATCAATGGAGGCAGTAGAGAGGTGTACAAAATAACAGAACAAGGACTCACAAAACAAAACCCTAAAAACCCAATCCTTGGGTGCCCAACGCACACTTTGCAACTAGGGTTAAGCCTCCTTAAATAGCCGTTCTTCTGGTCTTGATCTTCAATGGGCTTGCACGAAAATAGAGTCCATAAAACAGATCTGGAACAAATCTTTTAAACCAGTAACAAATCTTATCAAATAAGATTTGAACAAAAGATAACAACTTTCACAATTTAAACCAAATCAAATCCTCTTCAACAGATTTGATTCCACTATAATATATTCCAGATAGCATAGAGAAGCTTCTTCAATAACCCTAACTTGATTATCACGAAATCCATCCAAAGCTTCTAGAAAAATCAGCCAAACACACAGCAGATCCGCAGGGACAAATGTCACAGCACGATGTTACAACATCTGGTCCCACATCTTGGCACACACATACATTAGCTAAAATGCAGACAACATAAAAAAAGGAACAACAGAAATGTATTCCTTGTATTTGCCCAATGACACATCTATGGTCATAAAGGTGGAACTCTTAAATTCTCCAAAAGAAAAATAAATCACACTAACACAGCTTACACATCAAAAACTGGGTGTACTCCCCCTTTTTGTCATAAGCAAAAAGCATGGGGTGTGAAAATCTTAGCTTGAAGTACAAGGTACTCCCCCTTAGAGAAGGTCTAAGTTTAAAAAAATAAATGATGCATGAAGGAGAATTAAGCGAATTAAAGAAGGGAGTTAATGCGAGTGTAGAACGTTTACCACCGGCCACGGGAGTAAAGAAAAACTTCAGTTACCAAGGACTTAACCTCGAGAAACTGTAGGAGCAATAACTTCTAAGGAGAGAATGAAGCTTATATAAAGCGATTAAGAAGAGGGTAAGCTTCACAACTCGATCAGTTCCAAATAAGAAAATGGCATCATACAGGATTGCATTAGAAGAGCTCAGAAGGAAGGCTTTTGAGGAAGATATGTTCCTCAATATTAGACATCCTGATGGTACAAAGACCATACAAGAGCTGACGAAGACACTGCTTGAAGAAGATCTTGGTCCAGAGTTGGAAAAAGATCTGAAGGAGTTCCTCTGCTTCGTGGAGGAGATTCAGGAGCTTTGCCAGCTGGAGCTGAATCTGCTGGAAGAGAAGGAGACTGTGGAAAAGAGACTCAAGACGACAGAAGATAGTTTGGAGAGAGATGAGCTGAGCATCAAGCTCGGCAACATAGAGTATTCACTAGATCGTCTGGAGAGGGAGAGAGTGGAGCAGCGCCAAGAATGCAGAAGAATGAGGAAGGATCCTCCATTCTAGATAGGGAAAGTGTATGATGTAATAAACATGATTGATATGAATAAAGAAAAAAAATTGCAAACGCAATGTTATATATATGCAATGAGAAACAAAGAGAAAACAAAATATAGCACTGAATGCAAATAACTTAAATTAAAAGTAAAATAAATTAAGGAAGAAAAACGAAAGAAATCCTAAAAACTAGGGCTTGTCAGAGCGACGCAGAAGTTCTTGAATAGCTCGATTCATTTCCATCAGCAGAGTCTCATGAGAGTTGAGACGTTGTTCCAACATGTCAAGTCTGGAAGAACTTGGCTGAGTAGAGGTAGAGGGAACATCCTGAGCAGAGTGAGGAGCTTGAGTGGAACGAGAATCAGCATGAGCGAAAGGCACTGGGGCAAGAGCTTGACATCTGAGAGCTTCAGCTTCAGCTTGTAGTCTTTCAGCTTCTAACCTTGCATTTTCAACTTGTGCAGCCTCTTGACGTGTAGCTTCTTCTGCTTGTTCTTTATTTCTTCTTGCTTCCTCAACAGCTTCAAGTAACTCAACTCTCAGCTGTTGTTCATGCAGAGCAACTCTTCTGTTGAACCGCTGCCTAGCAGCCTCAATCCTCTGATCCCTTTCCGCAGTGAGATGACTCATCATTACAGGAACTTGAGCAACTAACCAATTACTCAGACGATTCCATTCTTCAGCAACAGAGTCAGAGTTCTCACTAAGGTCAGTGTGACCTTGTACATTGCGAATCATCAGTGATGCTTCATGATTAAAGACACTGATGCACTCAAGAAGTGAGTTTGGCTTGAGGTAGGTATAGGGAACAATGGAGAGATTGGTTTCAGGAGAGGTGGGGTGGTTGCTGCTATTTGCCTCAGAGGCACCTTGAGGAGAACCAACATCTAAAGTTTGGACATTTGAGGTGTGGGTCTCAAGGTTTGGTTCAGAGGTTTCAACCTGAGGGATTGGTGATCTAACTGAGGAAGGGTTAGATACCGAGTTTTCTGGTTCTGGTTGAATGGGTTGAGCTGAAGGGTCTGCTGCATTCAAAGGATCAGCTTGGATAGGATGATCTGGGTCAACTAGACGTTCTGGTCTAGGTCCAGGGTATTTCCTTGGGCTAGGTACTGTGTGGTAGTACTCTGGAATGGCAGACTCTTTCTCTTTCGCATTTTGAACAAATTTGCGAACAGACTCAGAGTTATTTGAGGGTGAGGAGTCAACAACATTGGTGGGAAAATATACAGAGGGACAGGGAGTTGTGGAATCTGTATCAGTGGTTCTGCGAACAGGACGTTCTGATGCTCTGGGGACAGAGTGATCAGAAGTTCTGGGTTCAGGTCCAGATTGTTCGAGAATAATGGGTTCAGAGGTTAGTGGGTTGTATTGGATGGTTATGGGTGAGGTAGGTTCAGAGGGTCGTGGAGTCTGAAGCATGTTCCAAAGAGGTGCTTCTTGTTGGGAAGGTTGGAAAAATGAAGACCTAGGTGAAGTGGGTGGAGAAGTGGTTTGGTCAGCTGGTTGAGACTCTGGAATAGGAGTGAGTTGGGTGGCAGTGCGATTAAGGAGTGAAGAGATGGGGAGTGCATCAAGCGAATTTAAATCATCATCAGAATCAATAACATCAGACTTACTTGATGATCGCACGGCAGACCGAGTAACTCTGGCATAAGTCTCCATTCTGATAACTGCAGCAGCAGGTTCCACACGGGTTGGCTTCTCCACAATCCTCACTTGCTTCTTTTTCTTCTTTGGAGGAGAAGGAGCATCATCATTATCACCATCAGATGGAGCATCTGGCTTGGTGGTTTCCTCGTGCTTCCTCTTAGGCTTGTCAGCCTTCTTCTTCTTCTTCTGAACAGCTTCAGAGGGATCAGACTCTTCAGGGGATTCCTCCAAGATGATCTTTCTCTGAGTTTTCCTCTTGGGAGGAGAATCATACTCTGGTGCTGGTGGCAGTTCTCTGAAGAACTCGTCCACATCAATCTCATACCCTTGTTTCCTCAAATCATTAATGTAGCACAAGATGGCAGTTGGATCATCTGCTTGGGACCAGAGGGGGAAATCAACCAGAGGGACTCTTCTGTGTCTGACTTCATCAGAAGTGTCTTCATGAACAGGAGGAACCTAGTCTTGATTAGTCCCATCTTCTTCAAAGATGTAGAGGTGAAGACATCACTAGCAATGGTCGACAGATCCTCTGTGCATCCTGCCGTCATCAGATCTTCTATGAATTTGCTCTCAATGAATAGATCTGATAGCAGTCTTCCAAAGGGGATGTACTTGATGGCAGACTTGATAGAAGCAGTGGTTCTGGATTTCCTGATGCACTCTTTTAGGTAAGAGAACAGGAAGAAGGGAAGGCAGATCTTCTTGTGGTCTTGAATGAAAAACAACATAACTTTTTGACAAAAGTTGATGTAGTCTGGTGAGCTTCCCTTTGGCCGCTGATTAATGCAGTGAAGCAGAATCTTGTGCCATATCCTCAGCTTTGAATGAAGATCCACCACCTTGTAGTCACTCTTGCCAGGCTTATATGTTGTGTAGAGAGTCTTGTTGGTTTCTTCCTTTGTCCTGGGTTTCACCTTCGATTCCGCCAGTTGGAATCTATACCCTGTTCCAGTATGTGCACCCAGAAGATCAACAATCGACTTCTCTGTGATGATGATTCTTCTGCCAGCAATGTAAGAGACCACCTGTGTGTCATCACAATCGGCGTGTTTCCATAATTCCTTGACCAATTTCACATAAATTGGACCTCGAAGCCTGTTGAAGTATTCTTCCCAGCCTTGAACGCGAACTTCAGGACGAAGATCATACCCATTAGCAGCTATATTGTCCAGGTCGAATCTCCATTCAGCAAGAACCTGGAGTTTTTCAGGAGCAAAGACACAATGAACGGCACAACCCCGTTCTGCAATAGGGATCATCTTCCCTTGAGCTTGAGCTTAACCTTGAGTTTCAGGACCCGATTGACCTGTAGCTTGACCTACTACCATAACAGGAAATCTGGTTGCATCTGCAGTTTCTCCTCTGTTGGATTTCACCATCTTGAAGCGGTTGAAGGTTTTGGGTAGAAAGGAAAAGGATGAATAGAGAGAGAGAGAGATCGTGGGGATAAGGATTTTGAAAAACGAAGAAAGAGAGAGTAAATCCGTAAGTGTAGGAGAACGTGTGTGTATAGTGGGTTTTTGAAAATAACCGTTGTTGATCAAAAAGCAAAGTAAAATCAACGGTTAAAAATTAAATACATCATAGTAACAGTTAATACACATATCACACGAGGGAGAGAAGCACATCAACACTCATTACGACAGACTGTCAGCACGGGCTCAAGGAACTATGTATCATAATTACTGACACACGTTTACTGTCTCAGCTTCAGAGTCAGCACCAATGGGTACTTACACTCTGATAGAGTTACCTTTTGAACTAGACAACTTCTGATAAAGAAGCATCATAGTCATAGGTTCTGATCCATCTTCATGCTGGACAAAAGTCCATATTCAGATTTTTCAGAATGAAATTAAATTTATCCTCTGCTAAGGGCTTTGTAAAGATATCTGCCCATTGATGGTCAGTATCAACAAACTTCAGAAGAAGTACGCCCTTCTGTACATAATCTCGAATAAAATGATACTTTACCTCAATGTGTTTTTCCCTTGAGTGTAAGATAAGATTCTTACTCAGTGAAATTGCAGCAGTGTTATCACAATAGATTGTGATATTGCTCTCAAGGATTTGGTAATCCTCCAGCTGATGTTTCATCCAGAGCATCTGAGTGCTGCATATTGCTGCTGAGATATATTCTGCCTCTGCAGTAGATAGTGCAATGGTTGATTGCCTCTTACTTTCCCATGAGACTAAGTTGCTTCCCAGAAATTGACAATTTCCAGAAGTGCTTTTTCTCTCTGTTCTATCTCCAGCATAATCAGCATCACAATAACCTGAAAGCTTATACTCTGATGTTTTCTTATACATCAAGCCAAGGTTAGTGGTACCTTTCAGATATCTTAGGATCCTCTTAACAGCAGTTAAGTGGGTTTCCCTTGGATCTGATTGGAAACGAGCACATAAATGAACACTAAACAATATATCTGGCCTAGATGCAGTTAAATATAGAAGTGATCCTATCATACCACGATAGAGCTTCTGACAAACTTTACCACTTGCATCTTCTTTCTCCAAAATGCATGTGGGATGCATTGGAGACTTGGCAACTGTAGATTCCAGCATATTGAACTTCTTCAGAAGTTCTTTAGTGTATTTGCTCTGGTGGATATATGTTCCTTCTGGTGTTTGATCAACTTGTATTCCCAGAAAGTACTTGAGTTCTCCCATCATACTCATCTCAAATTCAGCCTGCATCATCTCAGAAAATTCTTTGCATAGAGATTGATTAGCAGAGCCAAATATAATATCATCAACATAAATTTGCACCATTAAGATATCATCTCTGTAAGTTTTGCAAAAGAGAGTTATATCTACTTTACCCCTTACAAACTCATTCTCCAGAAGGAATGAGCTGAGTCTCTCATACCATGCTCTGGGAGCTTGCTTCAGACCATAGAGAGATTTCTTCAACTTAAAAACATGGTCTGGGTTCTTCTCATCCTCAAAACCTGTGGGTTGATGAACGTAGACTTCCTTTGATATGTATCCATTTAGGAAGGCACTCTTAACATCCATCTGATGTAGTATTATGTTGTGATTCACTGAGAAAGAGATCAGCGGTCTGATTGCTTCTAGTCTTGCTACTGGAGCAAATGTTTCAGTGTAGTCTATTCCTTCCTGCTGACTGTAGCCTTGAGCAACTAGCCTTACCTTGTTTCTGACTACATCTCCTTTCTCATTCAGCTTGTTTCTGAACACCCATTTGGTTCCAATTACATGGACACTTTGAGGTTTCTTCACTAGGCTCCAAACTTCATTTTTGGAAAATTGATTCAGTTCTTCTTCCATAGCCAGAATCCAGTCCTTGTCCTGAAGAGCTTCATCAATTGACTTGGGTTCAATCAAGGACATCAATCCTTTCATACTAAGCAAGGTCTCTTCAGAGGGTCTGAAGGCTGATCTGGTTCTGACTGGTTCATCTTTGTTACCCAGGATCAATTCCTTAGGATGAGCCGCAGTGATTCTGCTCTTCTTCTGAGATTGTGAATCAAAGGGACCAGCTTCTTCTGGTTCATCTCCCTCTGGCTCAACTTCCTCTGGAGCTTTGCCTTTGTCAGAAACATTTATGCTTAAATCTGCAAACTTCTCAACTAGCTTTGACTGATCAGAGTCAAGCTTATCATCAAATCTAACATGTATAGATTCTTCAATTGTTTTAGCATCAGTATTTTAAAATCTAAAACCTTTAGATCTATCAGAGTAACCAAGTAATAGACATTTAGACGATTTAGCATCAAACTTATGCAATCTATCCTTAGTGTTAAGAACATAACAAACACAACCAAAGGGATGAAAATAAGAAATGTTGGGTTTTATATTCTTCCACAATTCATAAGGAGTCTTATTCAAAATTGGTCTCACAGAGATTCTGTTCTAAATGTAACACGCTGTGTTTACTGCCTCTGCCCAAAAGTGCTTAGCCATGCCAGTTTCTTGGAGCATGGTTCTAGCCATCTCCTGAAGAGTTCTGTTCTTCCTCTCAACAACACCATTTTGTTGAGGAGTTCTGGGACAAGAGAAATCATGTGCAATTCCATAGGAATCAAACAGACTCTCAAACTTGTCATTCTCAAACTCTCCACCATGGTCACTTCTGACACGCACAATCCTACAAGCCTTCTCGTTTTGCACTTTGGCTATGAAGGTAGAGAACACAGCATGAGACTCATCCTTGCGGGTTAGAAATTTTACCCATGTCCAGCGGCTATAGTCGTCAACAATGACCATCCCATATCTCTTGTCACCTATAGACTCAGTTTTCATTGGTCCAAACAGGTCGATATGCAGAAGTTCCAACGGCCTTGAGGTTGAGACAACATTCTTTGCCTTGAAAGGGACTTTTGTGAATTTGCCTTTCTGACATGCTTCACAAAGAGCGTCTGAAGAGAACTTCAGAGTGGGTAAGCCCCTGACAAGGTTGAGCTTACTCAGCTGAGAAATCTTTCTCATACTGGCATGCCCTAACCGTCTATGCCATACCCATTGCTCTTCATTAACAGACAGAAGGCACTTCACATTCTGAGCCTCCAACTCAGATAATCTGATCTTATAAATGTTGTTCTTCCTCTTGCTGTTAAACAGAACAGAGCCATCGATCTGACTTACAGCCCGACATGACTTTTGATTGAAGATAACATCATAACCCTTGTCAGCTAATTGACTTATAGACAATAAGTTATGAGTTAAGTCGTCTACCAATAAAACATTGTCAATGCATGGACTACTATCTACACAAATAGTATCAGTACCAACAATTTTACCTTTTTCGTTGCCACCAAAGCCAACTTCGCCTCCAGACTTAAGTTTTAGCTCTTGGAACATACGCCTTTCTCCCGTCATGTGACGCGAGCATCCACTGTCCAGATACCATGATTGGTGTTTCAGTGGAGCTATCAAGGATATCTGCAACATAGATAATCTTATCCTTAGGTACCCACTTTCTGGGTCCTCTCTTGTTAGTTACCCTAGAGGTTCTGATCACCTTGGGTTTCTCAACATGGTAATGTAAAGGAATTTTTGCATGATATTTAGACATGGAGAAAGATCCCTTTTTGAGATGGGGTTTAGCAACTTCAACAGGTAAAGGATCACGCAATATAGTACCAGAGGGAACAAAGCATTCATACAAAGATTTAGCTTTAGGCATAGGAGGCTCATTTCTAATTGGTTTAGAATAGCCAATGCCATGCATTCCATTTCTGCTTACGCCATAGATCATTGAAGCCATTAAGCTTCTGTCTACGCTTTTAGCCAGGAATCTTTGAAAAGATTTTTCATACTTAGATTCATGCTTACTATCAGAGGCATCGCAGGAAATTACTTCTTCTAACTTAGCAATTTGATTCTTAAGCACAGAGTTAGAATTCACTAAAGCATGGTTATCATTTTTCAAATCAGAAATGATTTTCTCATGTTCAGAAGGAGTCTTAGAAGCAGCAGATAAGTCCTTTTTCAACTTTTTATGCTTAGACAATAAAGAGTTATACTTATCCATGATATCAGACAAAGCATGTTTCAGTTCAGAGGTTGAGAAAGAAGCGAATACCTCATTTTCATCGTCTGAGTTGGGATCTCCTTCTGATGCTGAGTCAGAGTCAACGACATCCTTTGACTCTACTCCTTTGTCTTTGACAATTTCCATGAGTCCTTGAACTTCACCATCAGAGTCAACATCCTCTGATTCTGATTCGTCAAAAGTCACCATCAGACTTATCTTTGTCTTGAAGTGCTTCTTTGGCCTCTTGTCCTTTTTCAGTTTTGGATAGTCACTCTTGTAGTGCCCTGATTCTTTGCACTCAAAGCATGTGACTTCCTTAATTGAGGACTTCTTCTGGCCTGAGGATTCAGACTTTCCTTTGGCCTTTCCAGAGCCTTTGTACTTGCTCTGCCTGTGCTTCCAGATACGGTTGAGCCTTTTTGAAATCAGAATCAGCTCATCTTCATCAGAATCTTCTGATGCTTCTTCAGATTCTTCTGCTTCAGCTTGGAGAGCTTTTGACTTCTCGGATTTAGCCTTCTCAGATTTGGATTTCAAGGCTATAGATTTCTTCCTCAGATCTTGCATCTCTGAGCGCTTCAGCTCATGACATTTCAGTATGCTGATGAGTTCTTCTAAACTCATATGCTCAACATCTCTTGTAAGCTCTATTGAGGTCACTAGAGGCATCCAGCTTTCAGGAAGACTTCTGATGACTCTTATGACATGATCTTTTGTAGTGTAGCTTTTGTTGAGAGGTCTTATTCCAGCTACTAGCAACTGAAATCTGGAAAACATGTCCTCTATGGACTCGTTGGGCTCCATGATGAAGGACTCATACTTCTGGATCAAAGACAACGCCTTTGATTCTTTGACTTTCTTGTTTCCTTCATGAGACATCTTCAGGGATTCAAAGATGCCCTTGGCGAACTCACGATTTGTAATCTTCTGGTACTCTTCATAGGAAATGGCACTCAGAAGAATAGCTCTAGCTTTGTGGTGTTGTGAGTACAGCTTCTTTTGTTCAGCAGTCATCTCTGATCTGGAGATTTTCTTGTCTTCTTCATCAACAAGACGCTCATAGCCATCCACAATAATATCCCAGAGATCTGCATCGAAGCCCAGAAAGAAACTCTCAATTCTATCTTTCCAATATTCGAACCTTTGACCGTCGAACATGGGAGGCTTTGCATTGTAACCATCTTTTTGCGTTTCACTGGTGGTAGCCATTGTTTTTCACACCGGCCCGGATCACTGAACACTGTTAGGTGTGGTAATCAGAACTTGCGCTCTGATACCAATTGAAGGTATGAAAAACGGTAGAAAGGGGGGTTTGAATAACGTTTTCAGAATAAAACTTCCACCTTAAAGATTTTGACAAATCTTTCGAGAACAAATAAAGTGCTTAAGATAAGAGATAGAAAAGCACACAAGGATTTTATCCTGGTTCACTTGATGAATCACTCAAGCTAATCCAGTCCACCCGTTAAGGTGATTTCTTCCTTCTTAGAATGAAGGCAATCCACTAATCAGGTACTTGTTACAACTGCACTTGAAACCTACAAGTGTCTAACAATACACTGACTTAGCTCACACTAAGATTCACTCTCTTAGTCTTCTCTAGGATCCGATCAAACTTGATCTCCTAAAGGTAACTAAACAACTGTTTAAGAAAGAATGTTTACAAAGAATTTGCTTCTGAAAAGCTAATAGTAAACACAATGAATTCAAGATGAAAGAATGCTTAGAAGGTTTGAATATAGCTTGCGCGTGTGAGATCCTTCCAACCTCATCTTTCAATCTTCAGCCTCTATTTATACTCCAAGGATTAGGGTTTGAACGCTGCATGAGAATGCTACCGTTGGAGGGCAGTTCTGGAAATTCCAGCTTCTGCTGTGGCTGAGAATGTTAGGTAGGTCGTCAGGATAGTACATTTGCTTTTGTACTTTGGAAAGTGACTTGACCTTTAACCTAGTAGACTTCTGATCAGAGGAATGCTTCATGTTGGAACTTGTGAAGCTTGTTGATCAGAGTCAGAGGGAAGCAGGGATCCTCTGACCGTTGTACCTTCTGATTCTGAATTCAGAGGGGAGTACTTGGTCTTCAGAGCCATCTTGCTTCTGGACTTCAGAGTCTCCACTTTTCAGCTTCTGGATCTTCAGAGTCTTCTACACCATCAGAACATCTGAACCTTCAGAGTGTCTGGGTTGTCAGAACGTCTGGATCTTCAGAACTTCAAGTGACTGAGTCCATATCAGAGCTTGTATAACTTCAGATCTTCTGAAGCTTTTCTACTGTTCAGAGTGAACATAGATGTTGCGAAAGCGTTGCTTGGGTCACTCTTTAAGCACAGTGCTTCTGATTTGTGTGAGATAAAATTGAGGTCAGAGCCTGTAAATAGCACACTCAGAAAAACACGTTAGAGTACCATAATTGTTCATACTAAAATATTAACTTGTAATCATCAAAACATAGAGTTGTACTACTCGATCAAAACTTGATCTTACATGAATCACCTTTTCAAGATGTGTGCGAGCTCGAGACAGCTTTAGGGTCACTTTGGAGCCCAACTTCCACCTCTGCGGGATGCTGAACCGTTCCAGACTTGATTCAGAAGGATTGTTTCTCACCCAGATCATCTCCTGGCAGCGGGGGTCCTTTGGTGGACATGGAGATGGCGGAATTCAAGCGTGTTTAGTGCAGAACCTTGGTCTCTTAAAGTGGTGCTACGAAAGATTCTCTTGGACATGACAACTTGGCGACGAGGAACGTCCATGGCGTTGATGCAGCAAGCCCCTCGCGCGGTGTACACTCCTGGCTCAGTTCGGGTGATGGTGGATGGCAGCTTGAATCCCGCCACACTATGGATGGGTTGTGGAACTATTTTCAAAGATGTGTTTGGTAATTGGGTTTTAGGGTTGTCAGTGAGCTTCGGTGCAGGCACAACGCTTGTTGCAGAAATCTTAGTCGTTGAGCAGGGCTTGAAGCATTGTTGGGACTTGGGATTCAAGGATGTTGTCTGCTGCACTGATTGCTCCGGGGTGCAACATGTTCTTCAGTCCATGGTGGTTGTTGATAGCTTCTGGGCACGAGAGGACATCGAGAGGGTTCGCGTGCTACTTCGGAGGGACTGGAAGGAGCTCATGGTTCAAATTCCTCGAGGTAGAAACACTGCAGCGGATTTGTTGGCTCGTCAGGCTACGAGGGTAGGCTCGTCGTGTCGTACTTAGAACCTCCCACCCTCCAACTTGATTCCCTCGCTGTTGCAAGATGAAGTAGAGTAGCTTTGTTTCAGTTTTTCAATTCCTCATGTAACCAAAAAAAAAAACTTTTGCTTTTACTTTTAATAAATTAATATTCTTATTAATGTGAGTCAACTTTACTTTCACTTATTATTATTATTATTTATTTATTCTCAAGTTGTGATTAATAATTAATTAAATTTAAATAACAATAACCTTTTACTTTTAAATAAAAACCCTGAAAAAATTACAATTCGGAATTAATCTAATGATTAATATAAAAGGTTATTAAAATTTAATTAATATTTCAATTAATGTATATAATGAATAATATATTATTATTTGAATTTTTTCCTCAAGTTGTTATTAATTATTATTATTTTACAATTAGTAATTAATATAATGAATAATATATGTTTTTTTACATTAATATAGGTTATTAATAACTTATTATTATTTTTATTGATGGGAGTCAACATTAATTTTACTTATTATCATCGTTATCATTTTAAAATATTATCTAAATTATTTATTAATAATTAAAATTAAATAACAATAATTTTTTAAAATATATAAAGCAAAAAAATTTACAATTAGTAATTAATTTTTTTGGTAAATTGGAAAGATAAACTACAATGTCAAGGGATCATCCCCTTCCTATCTAACTCATGTCCTATAGCTCTTATCACTTGAACTATTAATATTTAATCTAATGATTAATAGAAAATGTTAGTTAATGTATATTTTACTTATCATTATTACTATAATTTGGAATTTTTTCCTCAAGTTGTGATTAATAATTAGTTTTTTTGCAATCAATAATTAATACAATGAATAATATAGGTTATTAATAACTAATAAATTTTGTTATTAATGTGAGTCAATTTTACTTTTATTTATTATTATCTTTATTATTTTTCAAATATTATCTCAACTTTTTATTTATTATTAAAATTTAAATAATGATACATTTTTAAAAATATGAAAGGTGAAAAAATTTACAATTAGTAATTAATATAATGGATAATATAAAAGGCTACTAATAACTAATTAATATTGTTGTTAATTTATTAGTCAAGTGAAATTTACTTTTATATATTGATGATTGATTGATTATTGATATGGATTGATTGAATTATTGAATCGCTATTGATTATAAGAGTTATTTTAACTATTAATTAATTATAAGAGGATGGATTCATGGACTTCAGGAGTCAATTAAAAAGCGTACTCTCGATCTTAGCCGTTGATTTCATTGATTTCAACGACTAAGAGTGGGAGATTGTTTTTTAATTGACTCGTAGAGTCAATGGATATCCCTCCTCTAATTTTAAATGATTTTTGACTCTAATTAAAACTTGAGTGATTTTTATTAAGATTTTAAGTATAAAACTTCTTTTACTTCTTTTATCTCATTTAAAAAAATAAAACATCATTTTATCTTTCTCATTCACAACTTATTTTGTCTCTCGGTTTTAAATCGATGATTAATTACCTCTTTAAATCGATGATTAATTTTACTTGTCCTTAAGTCATCCATCATAATCTCAAATTATCCAAGGCAAGTACATTTAACATTGGAGTTTTTATATGTTGGGTTTTGGAAAAGAAATTGCACAATGTTTTTATGAGCAGTATCAATCAAATCTTAAAAGTCAACCTCAACTATTTAGTCTCATACCTATACAATCTCGGAACATCTCCCGTTCGAGTGTGGGATCGGTTCATTCATGTTCCAAACGGCTCTCAATTCATATGCCTTGACAGCGTTGCGGCTGCCCCCCAAGTGTTTGCTCTTAACTAGGCAGCCAATATGACCTGGAACGGATGATAAAGGTTTTTTCCTCATTGTTTGTACTGCTTTGCAACCAAACCCTTATGATTCCATCGTAGTAAAGCAGATACGGGTTTATCGTCCTCAGGGATTGTGTGGACATCAGTTCCACCAGTTAAATATCGATTCGAGCGGATAAAAAGATAGTTGATTGAATTGTTTTTGTGGTTTTTTAATACAAAAGAAAACAGTAAAAGAAGGTTTACAGAGATAACAAAGAAGAAAACGTATTTAGAGTGCATTCACTTAATCCTCTAATTGTTTCCACTCAATTACTTATGTAATGGATCATTTCATTTATGATGCCAAGAGCTATCCACCTAACTATCCCTAGCCTAGGTGAATCTATCAGTTGGAATTCCTAGACGTAATCCCTTACCATCTAGAAAACCCAAAAGGAACAATACAACTCAAATTCTCTCCCAAAGACATTCCCAATGACCAATTCATCCTAAAACAAGGTACCCTAGGCTTGCGAATCTCCGTTGTCACCCGAAAACTCCTGTTAGAACTCAAAACCCCACCTGTCACGTGGAAGCTCACTATTGTTCCTACCTAAGATAATCTCACCCTAAGACAACTAGTTCATTGAATGGTTTCTCTCTTGAACCGGACCCGCAATTATCTCCCGATCTCATGCTAGTCCATAGAAATCTAACACAGACCAATTGATACTTGAAGTGCAGAAAGAATAACTTTAACACACGGCGTGACCTAAGACATAGGCGTTCTTCTTTCATTGATCTAAGCATCCTCAACTTATATCAACCTCTCGATCTATTTATAAATTAGTGAAGCTCTTTTGATTATCAATTGATTGGTTAGAACCATGAAGTACAAAGAGAAACACCATACATGAAAGATTTCCATTTACATCAATAAGTGAGTTTACAACAATCAAAGAACTAAGCTATAACATTCTAGATACAAAAATAGAAAAGAACATATACAAGAGATAAGAAAGGAAGACATGAAACCCGAAGAACGGAGACGAATTCACGACGATGGAAATTTTCTCAAGCTTTCCATAGCCTCCAAGAGGTTGTCACCATGCTCCAAAGCTCCACTCCATCAATTCCTAGCCCAGGGACCCTTCCTCCATGAAGCCCAGCCTCATCTGAATGTTTTAGGGAGGAAAAATGGTGAAGAATGGAAGAGATACCCACAAAAACATGTTCTGGCCCATAAATAAAAGTTGAATCTGTCAGAGTGGTGCTAAGCGCCATTTTCTAGTGCTAAGCACCCCTGTTACTTCCCCCTTGGGTTTTCTCCACCGCCTTTGGTGCTAAGCGCCACTTTTTGGCGCTAAGCGCCATGGTCTTTTTGCCAGAATGGTGCTAAGCACCATTTCCTCGTGCTAAGCATCAAGCCCTCAAATCTTCATTTTCTTAATTCCAACTTGGCTCTTCCTTGAATTTCTTCCCTACATCAAAACTCCAAGTTAGAACATGAAATTAATGATATTTTCACTATATTTATGCTAAAGCTAAATATGTACTAAGTTAACTCGTTTGGGGAGTATAATGATAAAAAAATGCAAGCATACAAGTCAAATAAGTGCTTAAAATGATATCCAAACATACGTAAAATGAGCACTTATCAACGGACCGCCCCAATTCAACTGGAAAAGTGTCCAAGCAACCTGACAAAGGGGCTGGGATAAAGTACATAAGTACAACGACACTAAGGTAGACGTGCGCTTGGAAGCTCTTCTTAACGAACTCCTCTTATACTTGCAGAGACTCTGAACACATACATCGAGCATATGAATATATGTTCATTCGTTCATTTATGTAAGATGTTATTCATTCTTATTATTTCCTGAGTTCTTCTGAGACCCGTGGATTCTATCTTTTCGCATTCATTGTCTTGAGCGTCAAAGTGTCTTCTGGAGGTACTCCTTCCTACGCTTGAGGCCTTGAGAGGAGTCTTCGAGTTGTACAACGTGGAATCCTTCTCTAAGAAAGCAAATTCAAAGAAACATTCGTAGATTTTTTAACAGTACATTGAATCTATGCAAATAGCATACGCAATGAATTTTAGGTTGTTTCTCTCGACACTAAAGGGATAAGCCTTGCGATGATTCAAATCACTTACATACTTGAGTTCATCAATGACATTTTTAAAAACATTGGTGGACCCATTGGCGACCATTTTTTCAAGAAATGAAATGTTGGAATCCAAGTTTTCTATACTGGTTTAAAGATGGGCATTCTTCTTTTCATCGGCTTGCAGAAGGACAACAACAAGTTTCACCCCGTCCTTCGAAAGAGAGAGCTCCTGGCCAAGAAGTCATTTTGCTTCTCCAATTTGGAGAGTTCCTTGGTCAGAGAGTCTTTATCCTTAGATAACTTGGAAATGAAGGAAACATGAGACTAAAGGACCTTGATTTCTCGAGTGAGTTTTTGGTTTTCATCTTCCAGATGATTCAGTCGAAGGGTCAACTCCTTGTTCCGTTCGAAGCGACTTTAAATCTCAAAGCCTTCTCAAATAAATGATGATCAAATGTCGAGAAAATTCATTCTTAAAGTGGTAGGTAGAGGCCGCAAATAATAAAGAATCGTGAATCATTGAGTCCACAGAAGCGACAGGTCCAGAACCCTTGAGAGTTCCGAGTAGTTTGGTGACTAAATTCTCCATGATTTTCATATAGGAAACACTCCTATTGAAATCGGAGTTCCACTTTTCAATCACTTGTGGAGTAAGAACCGAGAGCATGGCTACCTTATTTCAGGGCTTGGAGGGAGTGGAAGGATATTCTAAACCCTTTTTCAAGCCAACTAGAGCAAAAGAAGATGGAGAACTCGACGAGACAAGGTCGATCCTCAATAAAGTTTTTTATGGGGGTAACCCTCGAGGGATCGGACTCAACTTTAGTTAGAATGATCTCATCCTCGGCATGGTGGTTATCTTCAATCTCTTCTATAAACTTGGAGGGGTCGTGGTTGCTTCCATCGTTTTCCCTAGCATAGTATGCAGTAGGATGAGAACCAATATTGGCTTCAGAGTCCGCAACTGAGGGGTGACCCTGACCAATAACTATACCATCTCCCTGATTTCCACCCTTAATCCTTTCGAAGGCAGGGGATGAGAGTTGAGTGATTTTCTTCTTTGTCATCCGAAAGAGTTATGTGCCTAGACATTTCGGTGGCGGACTTTAAAAAACTGAAAAATTGCATGCTCTTCCTTATAGTTATAGTGACAAGTTCACGAAGGATATGGAGAGGATATTTTGAGAGATTTAATAGTTTCTGGAGGTTTTATTAGACCTAGAAGCATATGTAAGAACTATTTGATGGAGAAAATGAACTTTATAGACTCAATGATTCGAAAACCTTTCATCACAACAAGACAACGTTTCACTAAAAGACGCGTCAAGCGGGAAAGAAGGTGACATTTTAGTTTGGCAGTCACCTCCTAAATGAAATTCATGAGTTAATATGGGCCAGATGAGGGGCATTATACACAAACAAAAGCAGCAATGATTACAACTTAGACTACGAACAAGCAATGACTGAAGAGACTTCGGGCAACCCAAAGGGCCCTCAACAAATCCCAGAAGCTTGACATATCAATAATGACACGCCAAGCTGGGGGCACTCCTAATTTTGGTCGGCTCTCAATTTTATGCAATTGGTTGTGGACGCTTCTTCTTTGGCATATTGAATACATTTAATACACTCTTTAATTACTTGAAGTCACTAGAAGAAAGACAGGGGCATGTTTCGTTATCCGATATTGAACTCACTAACTCAGGATCACGATGAACGTTCTAATCCTTTGTTTTTTCCTTTTTTGTACCACTTTTATAAAAAAACGTAAAAGAATTAATAGGAGCAAAAGTCAGAAGACTCATTAATGTCTTAGCCTATAAGAACACCTATAATAAATATTTTCATTTTGGTACCCATAAATCCATAGCTACATTAATATTCAATCCTCACAAATTTAATACCATTGGATTTATAAATAGAGTTGAGTTGCTTGAGAATTTCACAACATCAAGAGGTAGTATTGCTCTGCTTAGATCGCTGTTTCTCGAGTGGTGTCGATCACACATGGACTTCAGGTGATCTTTCTTTTCTTTAATATCTCCATGTTCTCGCTCCTAATAAACTCTTTCATACAAGATTGAAGCTTGAAAAACAGGCATGTGAATTTCAAAGCATAGAAAAACTAACATTTTTATACTGTATAGGGAAAATAATTTTGGGTTTCTGGTACATCTGCACTCACATTCTCTTCAACCTCAGTTTCACCCACTTTTCTTCTTATCTCTCTCTCTCTTCATTTCCGATCACTTCGCTCACCATGTGTCTCACTTCTCTCTTTTAGGGGTGTTCGCGGTTTTGATTGGATCGGTTTTCAGGGGAAAATCCACCCGATCCATTCCCTTCGATTTTTTCACTTTATCATCCAACCAATTTTTTTCTCTTTTTCAAATCTAAACCAATCCGATCTGATTTTTATTAGTTTGGATTGGATTAGATTTCGGTTTTTTAAAGACGCTGTAAATATCAAAATCAATGAAAAATAATAATTAATTTAAATCATAGAACAATATATTACAAACTAAACAATGAGGGTTTGGAATAAGAAGAATTTTTTTTAGTCATGCATAGTAGATGACATATTTTTCAAATATATGTTCACTTTGATGCATATTTTTCAAATTGTTACTTAAAAGTCTATTTACTGAAATATATCTTCATAAATAAGTACGCTTCATATAATAATTTTAAAACATATATGGACGTAACTGTGTAAATATGAATGATATGATATATGTACAAATAAAATTATATATTTGCAAACATTCGGATTGGATTTGATGAGTTTGATTTTGAAAATCAAATCCAATTCAATAAAAAAATCGATTTTCTCAATTTTGAATCTATTCGGTTTTCGGTTTGATTGAATTTCAGTTTTTTGAATCTATTTTTCAATTTTTATTGGATTGGATCGGTTATGAACACTCCTACTCTTTTTTATTCTTATATTTTTTTGGCCGTGTGGATGGAATTGAGATGTGAATAAATATATATGTATTTTTTTTTGTCCCTGTGTAAGAAATGGTGTAGAAGTCTACTCGCATTAATGGTTGTTGTATATCATTAATTGAATTGATAATTGTGAAATGTTTTTTTCACTTCAATTTTGAAAAATAAAAGATTCCAAATAAGCATACTCTTTACTTATTTATTTTTTGTTTTCACTTATATGTGTGATCATTTAAATCGCGATAATTTCATAAGCTATGTTTTTTTTTCTGAGACCACGGCTAAACCAAACATGCATGATATGTTTTCATGTTTTCTTGATAAAATAAAATCATTTTCACACTTTTTTTATGAAAGCACAGGCGCTTCAGGGAAACAATGTTGAACTTTGAAATTCAACAAGTCGAGCACAACATGTCATCATCCTGGGAAGCACCACTGACTTCATCACAAGGTGAAAACATAAGGAACAGAGGTGGTGATCAACAATCAGCAGTTGCGACTCTTCAGAATGTGGTAGAAGCTCCTCCTGCTTCCAGTGAAGGCGCCCAAGTTCAAGATTCCAACCAAGGAACCATGAGAAAGGGCTATAAACGCCACTCTCATCTCCAGAAAAAAGAAATGGAAAGGTAGGGCTCCAATGTACCTCTTTATTTTAAATAAGACATCTTTGTTTTCTCAAAAAAAATATTTTTGAACTATGCTCTTTTCAGCTTCTTCAAGGAATGCCCTTACCCTAATGAGAAGCAAAGGAGTGAGCTTGGAAATTTGATCGGGCTGAATTCTTCCCAAATCAAGTTTTGGTTCCAAAACAAGCACGTCCAAATGAAGGTAAGGGACATAACCTTTATAAGCTTATACAATAGTTGCATTAAATTTTAACGTGCTTTTCAATGTCAATGTGATTTGTTGTCTCTCTACACGACTCATACTCATTTTCTCTTAATCATACCATGTAGGCTATGAAGGAACGTCATAAGAGTACTCTTTTGATTGCTGAGAATGAAAAGCTTCGTGCTGAGAATTTGAAGTACAAGGAGGCACTGAGTAAGGCTAAGTGCCATGGTTGTGGAGGCTCATGTTCTGTTGGTGAAATGTACTTTACAGAGAAATATTTGAGGTTCGAGAATTCTCAATTGAAAAAAGAGGTACATACCACAAATTTCATCTCTAGACATTTTTCATTTATCATCTTCTTATTTGTTGAAGTAAAATAAGGTCTTGCAACTTTTTTGCTTTGTTTTAATTTCAGATTGAGAATATGGCAACAAAAATTGCTGAAAAACTTGCAGAGACTTCCTTTTCTAACCTGCCACCACTACCTCTCACTCTAGGGCCTTCACGCTCGCTTGATGTTGTTAACTATGTTCCACAGCCAAGCATGGCAATGCAAGTGCATGGTGGCAGTGATTCTCAAAGGTCAATTATCGTAACTCATTTTACTGAATCTGAGAGAGCCTATATTGTGGAGCTTGCGATTTCCGCAATGGAGGAATTTACAAAGATGGCTCATGATGGAGGAACTTTATGGATCCCTGGAATCCATGCTGATATTCTAAATAAACAAGAATATGTTAGGCATTTCAATGTAAGACTAGGTCCAAGACCCTTGGGGTTTAGATCTGAAGCTTCAAGGGAATCCATGACTGTTATCATGAATCCTAATAACCTCATTGAAATCCTTATGGACGTGGTGAGCATTATACTTAATTTCTTCCAAAAATGAAATTTCACCATTTATTAACATTGATATATGTATATATATACTTACTTTTGTGTCGACATCAATTTTCAGAACCAATGGTCAACTATGTTTTCCAACATTGTTTCAAGAGCAAGTATAATTGAAATTCTGTCAATTGGAGGGGCAAGAAACTATGATGGAGCCTTACAAGCGGTGTGCAAATTTTCCTCCTTTTATCTTTTCTTCACCTATCCGAGACCTGATTAATAGGATGTTTGGATCTGTTCTCTCTTCTCTTAGAATCAATTACGGGGAAATCGACCTTTCATGTAATCATTTTTTTGTTCTTTTCAGATGTCAGCAGAGTTCAAGGTGTTGTCACATCTTGTTCCCACTCGTGACAGCTATTTCATAAGATATTGTAAGCATCACCCAGATGGGGCTTGGGTGGTGGTTGATATTTCCTTGGACAATATACGACCCGGTGCTACTACAAGATGCAAAAGACGACCCTCTGGTTGTATGATTCAAGAATTGCCAAATGGTTTCTCAAAGGTGTTACTTCAAATGAAACAGTTTCTTCAATGATTCACCACATTGTTGATAATATATTGTCTTCGAGTATTGAAACCAATTAGTTTTTTTCTTCAGGTTACATGGATTGAACATGTAGAAGTTGAAGACATAGAGGTGCACAATATCTTCAAACATCTAGTTAATTCGGGTTGTGCCTTTGGAGCTAAGCGATGGATAGCAACTTTAGACAGACAATGTGAACGTCTCGCTTACACAATGGCAATAAACAAACAACCAAGGGACAATGGTGGTATGTGACATATTTCCCTTCTCAATTTTTTTGTTCCTTTCATTTTTAAGATCTTATTTGATCAAATTTTAATAAAGGCTTAAACTTCATTGTGAATTTCAATCCTATTATGCATAAGATATAGGGATAACTCCTGAAGGAAGAAAAGGCTTGATGAAGTTGGCAGCGAAAGTTATGCAGAGCTATTGCAACTATGTTGGTGCTTCCCCACCACATGGTTGGACAGTACAGAAAACACCACCAGCTTGTGTTGGTGATGTGAGGATCATGACCAGAAACTATATTGTTGAATCTGGTGCACTTATCGGACTTGTTATTAGTGCTGCAACTTCTTTCTCACTTCCAGTTCCTTCCAAGAGGCTCTTTGATTTTCTTCGAAATGAGAAATCAAGAAACCAGGTACTACATCATTTAAACTAATGCTTACATGATTTTAGTCAGATAAATCTAAATATCTAGAATGTGGGAAAATAAATTAATGTGTACCTCTATGACCGTCGGGGCCCAAATTGGCTTAGAATAAATAAATTGAAGACACATTTAAAATTGTGGGTAATGCTGTTTTTTTTTTGTTAATGGTAATGATGTGTGTGTCGTTCTCATTTGATGTATGTTTCTTGAGCCCATTTATACTCTGGGCTCGCACAAGTCACAACCCACCTAATAAACTTAGAAATTTGCAGTGGTTTCCAATGCCTAAAAGGTTGGTTCTTGGCCTTGATTTGGTTGCTATAATGTATCCATTAAACTTATAAACTTCTTGTTGAATTGTAGTGGGACTTTTTCACACAAGAGGCTCAGGTTCATGAACTGGCACACATAGCAAATGGTCGTGATCCTGGAAACTATGTCTCTTTACTTTGTGCCAATGTAAGTTGGTAGTTTAGTTTAGCGTTTGAAACATCCAATATTATACATTTCACAACAATATATAATTTAACAACCCTTTTTTTGTAAATGACATTGTAGAGTGCAAATGCCAACGAAAGCAGCAAGATCATAGTTCAAGAGAACTGCACTGACTATACAGGCTCATATGTGGTTTATGCTCCTATTAAATTTGATACCATGAATTTAATCTTGAGTGGGTCTAATCCAGATTATGGTACCCTTCTGTCCTCGGGCTTTGCCATTCTTCCTAATGGGCCTGGGCTGAGTGGCGAGCCCATGACTAATGTTGCATCTAGAGGATGTCTTTGTACAATTTCATATCAGACATGGGTTGAAGCAACTCTAACACCACTTCCTCCTGACGTAGTGTCCTCTTTCTGCAATTTGATGAACTACACAGTTGAAAAAATTCAAGCAGCAATGATGAGTATCAACATTTGATTGCTGATAGTAAGCAAATTAATTAACATTCAATATTACATAAATGATTTTACTTTAGTACTTTATTAGGATTGATGTCCATATGCTTAAGTTTAATTAACATTTGTTTTGTGACAGAGGGTCTAAATTGTGTTTCTTCCCTTTGATACAGTTAGTAGACAAAGACATGCTGAGTTCAGAACAAAGGAAACAAGTAAATGAAAGCACCTTAGGAAGGATCTTAGGTTCGAGCATTGACTTTTCCTAATGAAGAAGATGAGAGTAGTTCCAACATAACTTGATTTATTTATCAATGTCTGAATCGAGCCAACCCAAATTGACAGTCTTACTTGTGCGATGCAACAGTTTATTAATATCATATGTAATATTTTTAAGATTTCTGAAAATCATGTTAAGGTTATTTTAGTTTAAATAAAAATAAAGAGTACAAGATAATAAATTAAAAATAGTTGTGTGACGTCATGAAATAGTTAAAAATAATTCTATTATCAAACTTTATTAAATAATTCATTCTAAGTAAAAAAAAAGTCACGTATTGGTAAAAAAAATTAAAAATATATTTCACGCAATTATGTAATATCATTTAACTTTTACTTTACTTTTTAAATTTTGTAACAAAAAACATTTAACTTTAATTTATTGTACTTGCATAACATAATTTTTTACATCGGAAATATAAATTACATCATTCAGGGATTGATTCCCGGATCTTTCCCTCTCAACTCACATCTCTTAATTCTTACTACTTGAGCTATCATTTGGAGCTCATAACATACTTTTTTTGAAATTTAATCACTTTTTCCATTCAAATGTCACTTTGAGTCATTTATTGAAAAACAAATTACACATAATAAGTAGATACACTTTATTATTTTCTTTAAGCAACTATTTTCATCTTTAAAGGAGTTTGAACATCAACTCTCGTACGATTTTTATCATTAATTAGTCACTCAAACAATAAGGTATCGATATATTAGTACAAAAAGAAATTTATCAAATAGTCCCTTAAATATACGCAACTATCATTAAATTTTTCCATGAGGCACAAAATGATAAATTTGAGTGAATTTTTTTATGTTTGACTAGTACTTTTACCCGTGCGATGCACGGGGTTATTCATTTATGTCTATCGTGTATATTTTTTCTTTCTAAATTTGTGTTTTTTTATGTTTATTGATAGAAAATTTATTATGAATTAAAAGAATAAAATTAATTTTAGATATTAGTAAATATAAATTTGTATTCTTTTTCAAGTGATGAATGTATTTGTTTTTATTTTGTAGATGCGGTGAAATTAATTTTTTTGTGATTTTTGTCCTAACTTTTTTTTTTGTATGAGCTTTGATTAAATATGTATTTACCACTACGTTGCGTAATAAGTCTTCGTCTATATGTAAAATATCATCACTTAAATACCCTTAGGACTCTTTCCAAATAAATTATGCCCTTAAACGCAGATATGATAATAGTAATGTAGCAAAAAGTCTTCTAAGATTGTTTGTTGTGCCGCAATGCAAGGCTTCTGTTACTTCATCAATGTATTCTTTATCATCTTCAAGTAAACTCATCGTATAACACACGTCCTTGAATGTGTCATATGTAACTTTATATACTTTTCTTATGTTTAGATTTGAATTCAATCTTTAAAGTTTATATTTTCTAACTTATATATAAACCCCTTGTGTTTTTTTTAATCTTCCTGTGTTTTTCACCCCTGTACTTAAGATTTAACTTTTGGATGTTTTATTGAATAATATTTGCTGATAGAGACTAAGCATGTTAATGAAATATTTTTCAATACTACAAAAAATCAGTTTATTCTATTTTTATTTGTATATATAAAGAATTTGACCCTGAAAAGAAAATAGGACCAATATCCTTAAATTTTTTGTCTAGAAAATATCATTAATAAAAAAATTGAAAATAATAAATCACTTATTATGTAAATCTAACTTGAAGGTTAGAAATTCTTTTTTCATATAATCATTCTAAGAAAAATGTCTTCATGCTAGATCTAACTGAACTTTTTTCAAAAGTATAAACTTTTATTCATTTAGAAAATAAAAATCGAGAAAAAATCTTTCTCAATTTGACAAAGAGTAAAAATATGACATAAAATATATTTATCACACTCAACGAAACATACCTTCACAATTGACAAGAAAAGCCAAATAAAAGGGCGGTCAGCCTACAAAAAAATCTTTAAAAAATTATTCAATGATAATTTAGATGTTAAATGTGTAAGATCAAGATTTGATCAGTGGTTGCATCTCTATATTTTGATGATTACCATTAAGGTTTGTGATGATGAACAATTGTGGTACCCTAACGTTTGTCTTTTTTAGTTGTGACAAACAGGTTCTGAATCTGACTCAAGCCTACTTATTCAGAAGAAGAAGAACCAAGGGATACTAAAAGTGAGCTCTAAAGCGTACCATGTTCGTTCAGAACAGTGGCAAATTCTTCAGAAGTTCTGAAGATACAAGCTCTCAAGAGGTTCTGAAGAACCAGAGTCAGAAGTTCTGAAGACCAAATGTTCCAGTGGAACGGTCCAGAAGTAGAAGACTCAAGTTCTGAAGACCTGCAAGAAGTTGGTTTCGAAGACCCAAGTTATTCTAGCTCTGATGTTCAGAAGTTCTGAAGAACTTGTTCAGAAGCAGAAGTTGCTAGGTCAGAAGAATCCAAGACTTAATCTGACGTTGATCAGAAGCCTCACCAACGTTCATCTGAAGCCTTCTGATCTCAAGTCAACTGGTGAAAGGACAGGTCGCTATCACAGTACAACATCGTACAAGCCTCAGTCTGTCCGCCACCTACCTTGTTCAGCCTAGCAGTCTGATATTACAAGATTGCCACTCCAACGGATAAAACCCTAGCAACGGCTACATAACAAGTCTTGGAGTATATAAAGGCTGAAGAAAGAAGAAATAGACTAAGAAACTTTGCTGAAATCATTCAACTCATACGAACCAATTTCTTAGCATTATTTCTTCACTGTTCTTAAACATCTGAGTTTATTATTAGCTTTTTAGAAGCACTCATTGTAAACCCGAAACCTTTTACACTACATTGTAAAGTTCCTTAAGAGACCAAGGTTGGTCGGATCTTGAGAGGACTGAATCAAGATTGATTCAGTGTTTAGCTAGTCTTAAGAGGATCGGTAGATCAGCTTCTTAAGAGGATACTAGTGAGAAAATCAGTGTATTGTTAGTCACTTAGCAGGTAGCAAAGTGCAGTTGTAACACTCACTGATTTTAGTGAATTGCCTTCATCAGAAGAAGGAAGAAATCACCTTCACCGGTGGACTGGATTAGCTTGAGCTTTTATCTCAAGTGAACCAGGATAAAATACTTGCGTGCTTTACTTCTTATCCTTCAGCACTTTGTTCTTATCCTTGAGTTTTGAAAAAGTTCTAAAAGTATACCCTTTTTTCAAAAACTATATTCAAACCCCCCATTTCTAGTGTTTTTCGCACCTTCAAAATGATATGAATGAATAATTGGGCCATCGAAAAGCAATTTTTCAGGTGTTTCGAGTCCCTTGAGGATGTTCACAAAAACTTCTCAATGCCATACACCAAATTTTTTAAGGATGACAAATAGGCAATTGAAAGATTGAATCAAACTAAGAAGAATGATATAAAGAAACTATATATAAGATGAGAGTTCATAAAGTTTAGTTAGTTGGCTACTTTGAGATGTACAACTTTTTAATGGCTAACATCAAGCCTAACATGAGAAACTTAACATCGGTTACATTATACCTTAGAGAGTAGATCAACCGCAACAATTGACCTCAGATAAGAAGATGTTGACTTCAAATCTTAGATTGGTTTTTCAACCAAGAAGAATGCATTTTTTTTAGAAAGCAAAAGAATGTATTATTCACAACTTTGAAAAACAAAGCTAAAAAAGAGACAAAGCAAGGGGGTGATTATAGTAGAAACAAAAAGCTGACCAAGAAAAATGCATATTGGAAGCATACTGACACAAAAATAGAAAAATAAATCACACAAGAATGAAATCAATAAACATGAAGTCATTGTTCAGGAAATCTTGATCTTACATCCTTCTAGAAAAATCTAAAGAAAAAATAAAGAACAAAACAGAACATGTACACTGTCTAAAAACCGCATTGATTTTTGGTGCAGGATTTACAAAACTTGAAACCTAAAACATAAGCTAGTAACTCACCAATTTCACAGCAACAAAGAAACCCTGCATAGAGTTATGATTTCTAGTCACTGACAACTCAGGAGCCAAAAAATGTAGATGAAGTTAATGGAAAGATATAGACAAATCAAACAAATGAAGAGTATTTATACTTAAAGACTCAACCATGAAGGATATGAAAAGCCCCAACAATTCACTTCCCCATTCCATTCATTGAATAATATTCATTTTAGAATCAATTAAAATTGGAGGAGAAGTTTTGGATAATGAAAAGTCATGAACCATTAATTTAAAAAAGTTGAAACAATTAGAATATTGAAAGATCAATAATTCTTTTAAAGTATTAAAATCATTAAAGTGATCTCAAATTTTAAAATCAATTTCATAATATATGAATTAAAAAAATATATTTTTTAGAAAATGTATAAAAAAAATATAAATATTTGATTGGACAAATGGAGAAATTAAAAGAGAAATAAAGCTACATAAATTCTAAAAATTTAGAATAAATAAAAAACTAAAAAACTATGTGATAACAAAATAACATATTTGTATATCACTCAAAAAATCACATAATAAATAAAAAAAAAAAATTTTTAAAGTATGCATGATTGTTAAAGAATTGTTGATTAACCAAATGGAATATGAAAAATCAATGTTATTAAAAACCACACATTAATTAATG